>NC_051184.2:61509338-61531847 GCF_013339695.2 Rhipicephalus sanguineus | reverse complement strand
TCTTCCTCCCCACGCTGCGAGGTTACCTCGGAAGCTGCACACGTATAGTGAAGAGGTTCGGCTGAAAATGGCGGGGTTTCATTTTCCGCGCTGGATATCTGGTACCGGGGCTAATGCGTGCCGCGTGTGCAGGGTGTCCTTTTTTTTCTTTATTCCTTCTTTCTCTACGTCCTCCTTTATTTTTTTAAGCGCGACTTTCCGCGGCTTTGAATATATTCAACTCCTTTCCCATCGAAACATCAAAAAAAAAATTTTTTTTTGACCCTGACTTCGCAATCATTTCGCTAGCATAGTGATTCCATGTCATGTACGACAATTTGGCTTCCTCTTCATTTTGACGTAAAACTATAGAATTAGCCGAGGACGAAATAGCGCAGGGACTCATGATAGAAAAAGTTAGGCGCGCACGCATTTGTGTATTCCGTTTCCCTTCCTTTGTGTCCGTATCATAGCATTTGTCGAGCCGCGCATATTTATAAGAGTTCTGCGTGCGAATCTAGCTATGTGTCTCTCGTGATTTTTTTTTTTCGATAATTCTATACGAAATGAAAATTTAAATCGTGTTTCAGTTTTGGTCTTCACATTCCGAATCTCGCATACTACTCATTGAGCGATTGTTACGCGGCAGTGCTATTGGCTACCGCTTTGCTGACGTTTGATTTTTGATAGCCGTGAGTTTAAGAGCCATGCGTACAATTCTCACAAGCGACGGGATGACTCAGTGCATGCTGCTGAGAAGCTGAGAACAATTACGAGGGTTCGAATCCTTGACGTTGGCTCGTTTTTTTTTCCTAGCTGGGCGGCTCGCAAAGGCAGTCGCGTCGAGCCGTTCCTAAGCGCGTCTACAAATAGTCGAGGCTGATGCAGAGTCCACCATCTCGCGATGAAATGGATAGCGCAAGTAGACAGGAACAAAATGTAATAAGAAACACGCACGTATACTATACATACATACATACATACATACAGACATAAATACATACATACACTACATACATACAACATAATACATACATACATAACAACATACATAATCATACATACCTACATACATACACATACATACATACATACATACATACATACATACATAATACATACATACGCTGTCATTTATTAAAGGGAACACGCGAGCGCGTGGCCTGAGCTCTTACAGCTCCGTCAATCGGCAGCTAACGAAAGCACAGCCACATACATACTACTACTACACACATACTACATACATACATAATACATACATACATACATACATACATACATACACCTACATACATACAAACATACATACATACACTGTCGTCCGTATTAAAGGGAACACGCGAGTGCGTGGCCTGAGCTCTTACAGCCCCGTCAACCGGCAGCTAACGAAAGCACAGCCGCTATTGGCGTCATCTATTGGCAAGCAAAATGACGAGCCAGGGCCGATGGACAAGCGCTGTTGGATTACGCTGCCCCTGCGCTAGTGCAACGGACGAAGCTTGCAGCTCGCGCCGTGCTGGCGCAGCACGCTCGATCAGTAGGAGCAGACATGCATGCATATAACTCGGGGAAGAGTCACAAACACGACGACAGAGTCTTGTGTGTGTCATTAGGGGGATTCACTGCGGTATGTCACATACCGCATCTATACAAACTAGGTCATACAAAAGTACTCTTGAAGCGCATCACCGATAACCACGGCGTACACGAGGCGCCCAATTGGTTATGCACCACTGTCGCACTGCAAGACAGCAAGACCGAAAAATTGGCGAAGCTTCCACGAAGTCGCGCAAGGCTTGGCTTAAAAAGCTGGGCGATTCTGAAGTCTAATCTGGTTGCTTCTAGCTTGTTGCTAGGCTTTACCAAGGTTAGTCACGACACGGATATCCGAACTCCAGAACCGAACTTTCGCACCTCACATAGAACGATACTTTATCTCTCTTTTTTTCTCTCTCTCTTTCTTTCTTTTTATTTCTCTCTTGATCTTTCTATTTTGACAGCGAAGTTGTTTAGCAAATCGTTGCTTGTGAGTCGATTCAGAAAACTATCATCATCATAAACGGGTGTGTGCCACAGAAATTGGGTAAATCCCGCCACTCACCACTGGTTCACTAAAAATGAAGAAGGCAACAGTTAGCCCAACAAATGGCTGCGAGGCGACGGCGGCGAGCCAAGACCGCGAGTACGTCCAACGAGAGAATACTATAGGGAACGGGAAAGGCAACGGTGGCTGCGAGAAGACCCCCGAAGCGATGGAAGGCCTATAACCAACCACGACGTGTCCATAGATCTATGAACGGTGCGAACGCTTGGTTTCAGCGCGAGTTTCTGTCTCTGGAGTCTGGACATCCGTGTCGTGTCTGTGACTGTCTGTGGTTTAACTCGAACCTCTCTGCGCTGCGAATCAACGTATAAACAACCCAGCATCAGCTAGCTAAAGCCTAGCAACAACCTAGAAGCGACCTAGAACCTGCATCACCTAGTTAAGGCCTAAAAACAACATAGAAGCAACCAGATTAGTTTTCATATTCGTCAATTTCGCTGTATCAAGCCTTGTGCGGCTTAGTGCAAGCTTCGCCACTTTTTTATCTTTTTTATCTTTTTTCTCTCTCTGCTTCTTTCTCTCTCTTTCTGTGTTTCTCTTCCTTTCTCTATCTATATCTTTCTGTGTCTTTATATCTTTTCATGACTTTATTCCCATTATTTCTCTGAATTTTCTCTCTCCCTCTCTTGGTGAACCAGTGGTGAGTAGTGGGATTTACCCAATTTCTGTGGCACATACCCGTTCATGATGACGATAGTTTTCGGATAGGCTACACAAATTACGGCTAGCTTAAACAGCTTCGAAGCAAGAAACGCAAGAGAGACAGTAAGGAGCAGAGTAAGCGTTCAGGTGGCTATCCTGGTCAGGAAAGTGTTCAGCGGTTTTATCCGCAATGTGGAGCACTGGAAGAAATGGCAAGGTTTGGGCGTTGCAACTGTATAGCTTTCGAGCCGGTGTTCTAAATAGCACGGGGGAGACATGTTAGCGCGAAACTGAATGCAGGGCGACCGCTGCCGCACAGCAGAACCAGCGACCCTGCAAGAGGTATACATCCCGGCCGCGGAGGCCGCATTTCGATGGAGTCGAAAATGCTTGAGGACCACGTGGCTTAGATTTAGGTGCATGTTAAGGAACCCAGGTGGTCAAATTTCCGGAGCCCTCGACTACGGCGTCCCTCATAATCATATCGTGGTTTTGGGACGTTAAACTACATAAATTATTATGCAAAAGGTCATACGATTAACGCAACGCAGGTGGGATGAGGCGTTTTAACCTTGAAAGAGCAACGCGAGAAACAGAGACAACGAAGGCACGAGTAAAGGATGGCGTAATGTTTACTGTGTCTATATAGGTGTTGCAACTGCAAGGCCTGCGTTGTCTATGAATTGAAGCACCGTTTGTGGGATGTGTTCTCACGTGCCCAATGATCGCCATGAGCTGGTGGTGGCACAGTTTCACTCGGTAAGCTCGCTAACCCAGGCGCTCTGCGCAAGAGCCCGTTCACGCACGGGCTAAAAATGACGCACTGAAAACTTTTCTCTAAAATTTAATCATGCGGTACGTTCACTCAGAAACGCACCCTTTCAGCGTGTGTACGTGATCGCCAGGAGCGGTAATACGTGCCGTCGTCTTTTAGATGCGAAGCATCTTATAGCGGAGTGCAAACCGGTGGTGGTGGTGGTGTGCGGCGTGACCACCCTTACTGCGTATGCGCATACCCTCTTCACACACCTCCTCTCCACTCCTCAACACCACTCATCCTCTCCACTTCCCCTCTCCCCCTCCCCCTCTCCACTTCCCCTCTCTCCACTCTGCCTCTTAAACGCAGGCTAGACATGCCGAAGAAGAAGAAGATGCTTTTAATGAGAGAAAGGAGGAGAGGTCGCCTGGAAAGCGGGTTCTAGCCTGCTACTCTCACGGGGGTAAGGGGAAAGGGGAAAGAAAGAGAAAGAGGGAGGTGTGATGATAGGCGACGATGGTATGGCAAATGAGTCACTACACACTGTTTGGCACAGGGACAGGGCACGCGCAAAAGTCTTTATGCCGCACATGCTCTAAAGACGAGCATCTAAACCTGTATCACTTAGAAATCTCAATAGGCACTTTAAACTTCGTGGGCCTGTCTGCATGCTCCCAAGCACCCAAAAGCTTCTCCTCCGAAAAAGGTCGGGAGTCCAGACGATCTACGACGCACTTAAGTGATTGTCTTTCGGTCGCGTACTGAGGGCACACGCACAGGATGTGGTGAATCGTCTCAGACGTGTGACACACACTGCAGTTAGGGTTTTCGCTCCTGCCCAATCTTGCAAAGGTATCTTCGTGTATACGCAACACCCAGCCGCAATCTATGTAGTAATGTTTCCTGGTCTCTTCTTAACCGGAATGGAATCAGAAAGCACGACCAGAGTCAAGTCTGTAAAGACGTTCTCTGGCGATATTAGGGTCATTCCACAGGCGTGTCATAGATTGTTTTCATAGATTCCGACAGCAAGCCATTGATGTCATATCGGGAAAATTGAATTGATATGACTTCGCCGTCAGTGTGCGCCATTTTTGCTCTCTGCGTCAGCTTGCTCGTTCCCAGCTATGCCACAGTGACTGGGAATCCATTGCAGTGCAACGGTATGCCCGAATTGAGACGCCTCAGATAACATATTCATTATGTCACACACCAGAGGACTGTATGCGGTTCCTTGCTTCATGTAATTGCTGATAAGTTGAAGTGCCGGCTTGGAGTCACAAAATAATGTCCATTTCGCGGGACTCTGTTGTACATGTAGCGGGCGGCTTGTCGGGACGCCGGTCCGCTCAGCAGCAGTAGCTGATGTCCGATGCGCTATCTTGAAGCGTTTCGTGATGCCCATGTGAGGAACCGTGAAAGCTGCTGCTGAGGACGTCTGCGTGACAGACCCATCAGCAAAAATATGCACCGTATTTCCGTACATATGGGGCAATGTACGATAAAGCAAAATGCTTAAGTCAGGCGGTTGGTATTTTTGACTTCTTTGTTATCCCCGGAATCGAGAGTCGCACGATCGGTTTAGGCATCGTCCAGAGAGGTACTCCGGGAGTCGCTCGTGGTGCATAATTCGAGGGCAGCAGATCTTGCTTGCGACATCACAGCTTCCGAGTATGCAGCATTGGGTCGTGTGTTAATAATGTCTCTCAGTGGATGGTCTCGGTGCCTTGTCAATAACCTCACTGTACTCGCAGTGGCTTCGTGTTTAAGATAAACGCGAGCTGGACCAAGCGCGTGCTTCTGTAATAGTACCCCATGTAGAAGTACATCGAGGTACTCTAGGCAAATTCTGAGGGCGCGGGCCTGGAGCACTCTCGAGTGTACGGACAGCAGATGTGCAAAACACGAGAAAGAACAGGAGCACTGTAGCGGAGGTATCCAACAAAAAGTGCCCTGGTATAGCTGTAGCAGAGATGACTTCGATGGCCCCCACGATTTTCCAGACATATGGCGAATGACATGGACAAAGCTGTCTAGTTTTTTTTCTTAGTGCAGAGATGTGCTTCGACCAGATAATCCCGGTCGATGATAACTCCGAGAAACTTGTGGTGAGTTACAGAAGGTATGACGTTCCCATCTATCACTACAGGGTAGCAAGCCATTGACTTTCTCGAGAATGCCAGGATTGCACTTTTTGTCGGGGAGAGTTGCAGTCCGCGGCTATTAAGATATGTGGGACGTTATCGATACCGCACGTTGTAGCTTCGTCTGTACTTGCAAACGCGTTAGACTCGTGGTCCAAATGCAGATGTCATCTGCGTACACAGATACCGAGATTTTGCCTCCTAACTTTTTAGCGAGGCAACAAGTACAATATTAAATAATGTTGGGCTCAGGACTCCTCCTGAGGCACGCCGCGATAGACGGGATGGTTGTTTGTATCACCGTCTACAGTTGTCATAAATACTGCTCTTTCTTGAAGATAGTGGCTATCCACTGATGCATACGGCCGCCAATACCATAGTCTTCAAGAGCATTCAGGATCGCGTCATGCAGAAACATTGTCGAATGCACCTTTGATGTCAAGGAAGACTGCAGCCGTCAATCGGTGGCGCCGTTTCTGGTGTTCAACGGTCGTACTAAATCGATCACACTGTCGATTGATGATCTTCCCTTCCGGAAGCCAGTCATCGCGTCTGGATATATATTTTGCTTCTCCAGAAACCATTCTAAGCGCAACAGAACCATTCGTTCCATGAGTTTTCCTACACAACTTGCAAGTGCCACTGGTCTGTAGGAAACCATATCACGGGGAGACTTGCCTGGTTTCAGCAATGCCACGATCTACTTGTTTTCCAATGTGCCGGCACAGTTCCAGATGTCCACGAAAGGTTGTACAAGGATAGAAGTTCTTCGGTCGCTCGAGGGCCAAGGTGGCGCAGAGTAGAATAGGTGATGCCATCAGGCCCAGGCGCACTGGAGCGTTGTGAATAGAAATTGCCGCACGCAGCTCCTGCAGCGTGAAAGGAAGATCGAGACGGGCGTCTGCTGTAGGGGGTGCGCATCGAAGCAGTGGAACGACCGTTGTTGCAGAGCCAGAGATGTGTAGGCAGAATTCTTCCGCGATCTGCTTCTCGCTGCATGACCTGATGATGGCCAATGCGCGGAAGGGACGTAGTTGCTGAGGAGAACATGGTAGAGGCCCGTAAACGTGCCATATCTTGGACAATGGTTTTCGTGGGTCCAGGGTGGTGCAAAATGTCTTCCAGTTTTGCCGGCCAAGCTTTTCTAAGTGCCTCTCTCCTGCGCAACGCCGCGATGAGCGCCAGCGCATGCGCGTCCCCTCCCCCTCTCTCTCCTCTCCTACGCTGCCCCCCTCTCGCGCGCCTGTCGAGCGCGTTCCCCGCTTGTATTGTGAGAATTAAAGGCCAGGCTAGAGGGAAGACAAGACGCGCGTAGCGTTTCTCTTCCCGTTTCACGACGCGAGGTCGGTAGCATGCCCAACGAACGCCAACGGAACGCGATCGTGCAAGTGCTCCGGCTTCGCATCGCCTCATGGTCCCCTTTTTGTATAGACGTACTTCTGACCCAGAAAGTGGCATTCCGTCCAACGAATGAGGTTTAACATGGTCCACAAAAAAACACAGGCCACAATACGCGGAAGAGGTTATCAGTATCGAATGCCGAAGGCCATTCATCTGTCTTTTCAATGGTCACCGCGAGCTGCAACGTCGTATATCTTCCTTTAACACCGAGCGCGCGCAGCGACGATCAGCACTGTCGACTGAGTCGAGCAGCTACGGTTTTGGAAGCCAGAGGGCACGGCTTGCGGCGACACAGGCGGGCGTGTCTCCACCCCCCCCCCCCCTACTAGGCGTCCCACGGCGCCTCCGCAGCCGCCAGGGTCCAACCAACCGCCAAAGTGGAACGCTTACAGACATACGCACAGAGCTCGTTGCAGAGACAAGAGCCCCTTTTGAACCTCGGCCCCGCACTCTCCCCTTTGAACCCGCGGCTGCAACGGGTCGCGATAGGGAATCGTTCCACACTTTGGGCACTGGTTGACCGGGCCGCTTCATCCATCTCCGTGACCGCCGCGTCGGGACCTTTCACCCTCCCCAGCTGCGACTAATCGAATTGGCGTTTTAAAGCGCACGGCGACGCCGGCGACGGGGCGCCGCCGATCTAGAGTGCCTACGCAACCCTATACCTCCCCTTCCTTCCCAACCCTCGCCTCTCGCGAGAGAGCGCGCTTGTCGCCGCTCGCGTTGAGACATCTATCCATCGCCCAGCGAGATCAGAGCGGCCGCGGCGTGTACTCGAAGCCGACGACACCGCTAACTGCGTTAGCACCCCTTTGCTTCGACACGGCTCCGCGCTTCAGACTCCCCCCACCCTCCCCTTCCTGCAGTTTTCCCGCTGGAGTCTCGGAGCTTCTCCCTTATATCCCTATGCTCTCCACACCGCTCTCCCCTTTTCCGCGCCCAGAACTTGAACGCTGTAGCCTCTATATAGTGTTCGTGGCGGTTCTCCTTTGACCGTGGAAGGGTGCATGGGGAAGGAGGGAGAGGGGGTGGGGCGTTAAGCGAATAAAGGCTTGCGCCGACGACCCAGTGTCGTCGCTGTGTATAGACAAAAGCTCGATTAATGGAGGGCCGAGACGTTTCGCTGTGCGCGCCGCAAGCACGGCTCTTTCGCAAAATGCGTCGCCACTGTCATAGCTACTCTGGCTGCGGCCTTAGAAAAATGGGGTGGAGGGGGAGGGTCGGGAAGCGGCCCATAGAGGAGAAGCAGAACTTCGGGAAGAGGTCGGGTCGCCGCGGCCGAGAGTGTTTCTTAATGGACGCTGCTCGCGGGAGACATTGGAAAACGGCCAATGGAGGTGAGGGTGCAGGAGGAATAGAAATGGGGTTGCGCTGGAAGTGGTGTTGATGGTGGTGTTGGCAGTGGTGGCGACAGTACTGCATATAAACCGAGACCCCCCGCGAGAGATTTGAAACCTACAGCACCCTTCCCAGGCACTCGCGATATAGAAGTCCCGACCCGCGGCGCGACAAACCCACTCCTCCAAATATACGGGGTCGGGACCCCCCCTTTAGTGGGTCCGAACCCCCCCCCTCCCCCCCCCCTCCCCCCACCCGCTCTGACCCACTTTACGTGTGCAGAGAAGCGTGTCGTCGCAACGACTCGCGTTTTCATTTTCATCATCCCCCTTTCGACTACTTCACTTCTCTTCGATTCTATACGGCACCAAGTTCGTATGTGGGGAATTGTAAAACAACACACACACACACACACACACACACACACACACACACACACACACACACACACACACCACACACACACACACACACACACACACACACACACACACACACACACACACATATGCGCATACATTGGTTGGAAGACGCGCAGCAGCCGTTCCGGAACTGTGACCGACGAAACGGGGTTAAAAGGAAAGAAATGAAATGGGGGGGAGGGTGCTAAAAGCAGTTCGGCCGAACCCACTGCGCGTGACGATATCGATGGCCAGGGTTGAAATGGAATCCTTTGGGTAGAACACGCGGGTATACAGCATCGGAAGTGGCTCGTGCACGGGTGAATTATTCATTGTTTGTTTGCATCCGAATAGGCACGAAAACGATTTGTTGTTTTTCTCCTCTCCATAATACATAGCGTCCCCATGTGTTGACTGCCGTTAAACGAATGCAAGCGCTGAATCCAAAACAGAATCGCGGAGAACACGGGGTGCGACAAAGATATATGACTGTTGTGCGCGAATATGCTGAAGGCGATCATCCATTGCTGCTCTTTTTTTTTTTAATGGATCAGAGGTTATCCTGAATTCGATTGAGCGCACCAGCACGGCGCAACAACCATTGGTCGCTTTCAGATCGGGAGGCCAGCCTCGCGTGTGAGACAGACTACAAGCATCAATCGTAAATCTAATGGTATACATTCGTCTGATCGTTTCAGGGTAAACAGGATAGTCGCTTTCAAATGTGGATGTGCTACGTATCCGGATATCCTTGTAGGCATCGGGATGTACTTGTAACTTTTTGGGGTTACGTTACAAAGACTTCCAGAACAAGGGGTTATCGGGTTGCTCCCGACGAAGTCGGGATAGCAAGCCCATAACCACACTGGATGAGGGAGCAACCACACTGGCAATGTCGGCAGCAACCCGATAACCCCTTGTCCCGGAGTCGGGAGCAACCCGATAAGGGGTTGCTCCCGTAACCCCACAAGGGGTTACGGAGCAACCCCATAACCCCTTGTCGAAACCTTGGCTCCGGCGCGCCTTTATTTTTCGACGATTCAATCCTCATCACTGTAGTTGCTGTATCGTAACATCAACGCAGCTTGTAGCATCACGGCTTGTCGTAACATTAAGCGCGAAGATACTCTCTCCCCCTCCCTCTCCAGAAAGCAAAGATAAACTACACGATGAATTCGTAAGCTTCAAGGGACATAAAGCGATAATAGGTTGTACCGTCGCAGTATATATTGTGAAGTGAAGATCAATCTTGAGCACTGACTGAAAATACTCGTCCAGCTGCGTGACGTAAGACAGTGTTGCCAGGAATGCGAAGTCACATTTTAGTCACGCATTTGGCGCAGTCAATTGACGTATGCACTTAATGTTTTAACTATACAGTGCAACTGAACTCAACACATTGACGGCTGAACGACGAAGCTCAATGTCGCTCAAAGTAATATATGTCACCTGCGGGAGTCGTGATTGTCTTAGACGAAGCGTTCAAGCTACTCGGCATGACAGTGGCCAGTGTTCGATTAACCGTTTTAGGTTAGAATTGCTCGTAAGAGAAAACTTTAGCCAATCCTATAAGGCTGAACATATAATTAGCGATGGCGGTCAGCCAATGGCAAACAGCCTTTACGAACAAACAAAGCTTGTTGAATTCGGGCCCCGATGTTTACCAACGCGCGCCGAAATGTTTGTAGCGAAAATGTCACCGCCTTATTGCGCAATCTTTTTGCCTATACTCATCACGTGATGCTGTATGGACACTGTGAACATCAGAAATTTTCTGAAGTTAGGCAATGGCGGAATTAAGAGTTAATAAGAGGCTATAGTTCTGAGACAATCAGAAGCCAATCAGATGCATTTTGCCTTCCGTGATTGGCCGTGCACAAAAATTTAGGATCTTCAGAGTGTCAGGGCAAGTCACAGCAGACGAAATGGCGATTTCGACGACGCGATTGTGTCTGAAAAATTCTAGAATGGCAGCCCGGCTACCGGACCCGTGACGTCGTCATACTCGACAACTCACAGGTGCATATAAACACTGAGCAGCGGCTGCGGCTTCTTACAGAGCATGCATAAACGGCAGAGCAAGCACCACTTCACGCTTTCTGGTAGAACGCCCAAGCGCTGAAATTCAACGCAACAAATCCCCGCCTTGTTTATGCAGTCGCCAAACCAACTCCCCGCCTTCTTGTTCCGGTGTCACTCACTTAATCATCAAACCCACCGAGGCCAGCCTTTAGTCGCCCTATTCACGGTCGTGTACACATAATGCCAATGTCGCTTTGTTTTCTAATGTGTTTGTACACCTCCCGCTTCCGTTTGATTTCCTGTTTCTTCCTTTCACCACGCGCCCCTCAATGTCCGCTCGTTTTCACACCTCCCCTCCCCCCCTCTTCCTCCTAATGGTATATTTAATAAACGTTCGCCACCCCCGAAAAAGAGCTCCAGCAATGAGCAAAGAACCCAGCGCAGAGGATATAAGAAGAGAGGCAACAGTGGCACAAGTCAGGGAAGCCCAACAAAATGCGGTTTGCGCCGCGAAAAGAACCATTCATCACGGCGTGATGATTAAAACGAGCCCGGCAATTAGCCCATCACCGCGCGTCGACCCGCTAATGATGCCTCCCACACCGAGGCGCAACCCACGTGTACAGGCGCCCGCAATACTCAGACACAAACACAAGAAGCGAGCGCGCCACTGTGTTTTTCGCGCGTCCAGCTCAATGGCGGAAGGAGCGATTAATCTTTGTTTGCGTTGGCGCCGACCCCCGCCGCTCTGGGGCGGAGCGGCGCTGCGCGCGTTGGTGATGTCGTTTTGCGATATTCCTCGACCATTTAGGGTGTTTTCGTTTTGTTCTCGCGGTACTCTTTACACGCCTATCTGTGCTTACAAGCAAGTGTATGCTCGAAGGCGACAGAGCTTAAAGATTCGAGGGGGCGCTGCGGTCGCTTCTTGTTTATTTCTTTAGCGGAGAGAAGCCGGGCAACGCTTATGGATGTTTAACGAGGAAAAGCGCAGCTTGCGCTTTTTCTTGCCTTTCAGAGCGCGAGCTTGAAAGATTTCAGCGTAATGTGCAGCTCGGCTGTCGCGGTGAGAAATGACTGAAACGACGTTTGACTCTTGGGGTACAGAGGGCACTCAGGCGGGCGAGGGGTAATTACGTGGGTAAACACGTGTCGCGCGCCAATTACTAGCACGGAATATTTGCGTGCTGAGCGCGGCCGAGAGTTCCAGCGTGCTTGAATGTATTAGCTGCTACAGCCGCAAGACAGTCACTGTATAATGAAGGACTCGAACCACCGTGCACGGACTAAGCGTGCTACTTACCCACACTGTTGCCTGCCAGCTACGGTACACAGATAACTGCAGCGAAACAATAAATGAATTTAGACGCACATACGCCCGTAAACAAACACTGGTTTCAGCGGACAAACAGAAAATCATCGATCACCTGTTCTTTTTTACTTTTTGGAAAACAAAATCATTAAAGAACCCTTTCTAACGTTGCGAAGAAAAACAAAAACGAAGAAACATGTTGAATGCAAGTTTCCTGCCATCAGATCGTACATTGACATATACATCTATATTAGCGGTCGGAGTAAATGCACACGTAAAATACTCCGGAAGTGAGACGAAATAACTCCGTCTAGCCGGAGTGAACGAACATCGAAACATAATCCGGAGGCGCCACGAATAACTCAGGTTAGCCGGAGCGAAAGCGTTACTCCGTGGGGAGAGGGTTCAAACCCTACCCCCTCCCCGCGAAAACTTTCAATTTTGCATGTGTGTATATACACGCACACATACAAACGCACGCACGAACATACATAACGAATAGTTGAAACCACCTTCCCCACCAAAAAAAAAAAAAAACATTTCTGGCCACGCTACTGGGGGGTACTAAGAATAAAAAGCCGGCAGATGCCACGCACCGCGGGAATCGATGTAATGCGAAGCAGCCAGCAAAGTGCTGCATACATCGCCTTGTTCGTCTTTGAGGTAAATGAAGTCATTCATGTCATGACATCTAGTGCACTATATATCGCATGTTTGTCATGCAGGCATGCATGCATGCATGTACAATATGGCATATACCGTGCGTGCTAATGAAACGTATATTCTGGTATATACAATGCATGACCCGGCATTGATGTTCGTCACGCACTCACGTCATGCCATACCAATTTTGTATATATCCACTTAACAAAACCGCGAGAGGCAACAAGACCGTGTCATGTAAATCAAACCATACATGACATTCCTCACAATTCGCATGTTAGGACCTGTCATTTATGTTCGTCGTACAGTCACGTCGCGCAATACCAATTTTGGTGCATATCAAGCAAGCGAAACGGCCGCAAGCGCACCATGAGCGTGGCGCGTAAATCATGCCCTACGTGACACGCAAGCCATGATTTTCACGTTACCACCTGTCATTTATGTTCGTCATAGAATCGCGTCACGCAATGCCGATTTTGGTGTATATCAAGCTAGCGAAACGGCTGCGAGCGCATCATGGGCGTCTCATGTAAATCATGCCTTAGATGACACGCATGTCATGAGTACTTCTATGCTGTATTTTATGCTTTGAGACAAACGTTACGAGGTGGATCGACGTGTTTTTGTAAGGGTAGCGGCTGTGTGCACATCGTGGGCTTACCAGGCACGTCGACAACACTGGCGTTTAAAGGGTAACTTATGGTGCGACGTAACGTCAGGCCTCACGTTAGAGTAGATACGTCAGTATTATCGAAACTAAGTGCACTTTATAGTGCATTCATGTGAACATCTTACGTAACTTTCGTTAATGTATTCCTCCGGGGTCGAGCAATGCTTCAGTATAGCTTGCTGAATCATAGGAATACAAATATAATGTTGATTAGACTGCTGCAGCAGTCTAATCAACAGATTAGCAGTCCAGATAAGATCGAACACGAGGTCCCGGTCACCATTCCCGATTTTGATGAAATATACTGTAGGTCTAGGCATTACACCCAGAACAATGGTTTCGCAGTTAGTTCTGCGAAAAAAAAAAATTTTCTTCGCCTGAAAAAAAAATATACAACTTTTGGCCGCAAAAAACGCTTTTCCGCCAATTTCGCGATTTCTGAACTTTGAGCTCACCTAGGGAAAAAACGGTCCACTTCTTCGTCACATAATTTATTCCCCTAAAGAACGAGTGAAATACAATCTTATGAGTTTATTATTTCTCTTGCTTGTCGAAGCACTTTTGAAGAAAAAAATCACGAACTTGGCAAATCGCACAAAGTACCTGTATTTCAGGAATTCGTTGCTGCAAGCATGTTAAAGTGAGCATAATAAAAATCGATACATATTAACTATGATACTTTCGCTCTCTTTTAAAATAATTTGCGTGGTTTTATCGCGCTCCGTTTTACTTGATAATTGGGCTGAAACGTAAGTGATTTAACAAAAACGCCGAAATTTGAAAATGATTTTCTCAAAAAGGCCATTTAAATTTTTTTTAATCCCTCTGATAGAAGTCAAGGACGTCATCAACCATTCTGCAGAAAAAAACGCTGCATTATTTCGGTTGCTAACATATTATAGTTCATCAAATGTGACCATGCCAGCCTAGCGGCCGTGTCGTTCGTTATGTGCTGAAACTCGGACATAATTTGCTAAGAATACTTGTACGTGGCATAATCACAAATCAGCAGTTCCACACCAACAAATGCGCAGCCAAGTGCCATGGCTCAACAAGCTTTGTCTTGCGATCAGCCGCTTGACAAACCCGCAGCAGCGGCCGCTCGATGCTGCGGGCACTCGCATTACATGAGTGCCGCTTCGACTGCAGATGAGCACCGCTTGCGCGCCAAACTATACTCAGAGGACAAACGAGAGAAGGAATGCATCACTGTGAAAGTTAGAGGCCGTTAAGTGCCAACAAATGTCATAATATGCAACGAAAACTCTGCCGGCAATTTCCCAGTGAGCAGCCTTCAATACAGCAGGCATGTATTTTTTTCTCTGCTGTTATGCCCGAAGCCGTAAAATATCGTGATAAACGCTCGACTTGCGTTGAATATTCTATCTGCGGACGCACAACAATACAGTATTGTAAAAGCGGTTCTTTGGTGAAGCGAAGGACTTGGACACACTTCTTTTCACAGCCGGCTGACACAAGTGTTCTGGCACGAGATAGACAACTGCAGTTTGAGTTGTTCGACCATCGGAAGCACGTATGACAGCTTTCTTTAGATGTCAATGGCTCTCTTTTGTGTCATATGTTGCTCATAGAATGAACCTAATTATCTTTAGGCCATCAGAAGAGAGAAAGCAACACATGAGCGCACTACAGGAGGCGCTCACTGGGAAATTGCCGGCAGAGTTTTCGTTGCATGCTATGACATTTGTTAGCACTTAACAGTCGTTAACTTTCAGAGTTATGCATTCCTTCTCTCGTTTGTCCTCTGAGCATAGTATGGCGCGCAAGCGGTGCTCATCTGCAGTCGAAGCGGCACTCATGTAATGTGAGTGCCCGCAGCATCGAGCGGCCGCTGCTGCGGGTTTGCAAGCGGCTGATCGCAAGGCAAAGCTTGCTGAACCATGACACCTGGCTGCGCATTTGTTGGTGTGGAGCTGCTGATTTGCGACTATGTCATGTACAAGTATTTTTAACAACTTATATCTGAGTTTCAGCACAAAACGCCAACTAGCCCGGTCAGCCATTTTGACAACTTATGTATGATTTTTATTACCGATGCGGTAATGCCATCAAGACCTGGCGCAGAATTAGGTAAGATTTGCACTACTTGTGCTAGTTCTGAACAGTGACCTCTTCAAAGTCATCACTTTTGACACTTTTGACAGGGGACCGTGAGAGGTATGAACAAGGAGTCGTGAAGCGACTTTCAAGTTCTTTAGCAATATTTTGAAGAAAACTAGCCAATTCATGTGGCTTTGAAACTACCGGTTCGATGTTTATGGGGGAAGGTATTACCTTTTTGGATCTAAGAAATTTAAAAAAGGGTTTTCTGTTGCCAGGCTTTGAAAGGAACTCAGAACGTGGGCTCTCATAACTCTCCTTCGCAGTGGCGACTGTTTTCTTAATGCCACGCAGAATGGTTGGGTTCTTCTCTTTCTTTTTCTCTCCCTCTGTTTCTTGCATCTCTTTTTTTTTTTGTATCCGTTTCTTTCTATTCCTTTATTTTCCACTACATTTTTTTCTGCTTCTTGCTGTTTCTATCTCTCTCTCTCTCTCTCTCTCTCTTATTTATCGCTCCCTCTTTCTTTATATCTCTTACTATCTATCTTTCTTTATCACGTGTTCATTTTGGTTTAACACGCACCTGCTGTACACTGTAGTGGGGCTTGCCCAATTCCTTAGGCGCATAACCACGCACCTTTGCACGACGGATCACAAGTTACCGATAGCCTAAACAAGTTCACTGTAAAGAGAATAAAGAGAACGCGTGCCGATTCACGATGATGAGGTTTTTTTTTTTTTTAATGACGCAGCACAAGTCACCGACTGCTTGAGCAGTTTCGCTGTCAACGCTACTCCTTTAGTTTCTACGCGTAGCTCTTTGAGGCAGGACGCAGCACACACCAGCGAGATATTTGTATTTATTTCACTTCACACGTCGTCACGCGCGCGCAACCGGACTACTTCGCGTAGGAGTACATGTGAAGAAGCTCCGCCACCGGACCTCGTTCTTCGTTGCCAAGAAAAGTTGTCCGCAAGTATACTTGTGGACTAGAATAAATGTCACACCATCTCCGCTAAAGGGGACCATGAGGCGATGCGAAGCAGCGTTTCGGCATGTCGAGCCCGCGTTTCAGAGGGGAAATGGAGAGGGGAGAGAAGAGGGGGAGGAGAAGTGGAGAGGAAGAAAGTGGGAGAGGGGAAGTGAGAGAGGGGAAGGGGAGTAGAGGGGAGAGGGGGAAGTGAGAGACGGGGAGAAGAAGGTGAGAGGGGTAGTGGGAGAGGGGAAGTGAGAGAGGGTGAATGGAAGTGGGGAAGTGGGAGAGGGGAAGTGGAAGAGGGGGGAAAGTGGGAGGGGAGGCATGTGGAGAGGCTCACGCATACGCAGTAAGGATGGTCACGCCGCACACCTCCACCACCACCACCACCGGTTTGAACTCCGCCATAAGATGCTTCGCATCTAAATGTCACAGCGAGTACAGAAAAGAACAGAAAATTCCAACGAAGGAAGCAACCGTTACGGAACACGCAGAAATCTCCGCCAAGTTTAGCGATAAAGCAGTCCATACGCTGCTACCTACATCGCTCTCAGGCGTAGGTCCGTGGTGCAGCGGAAGGCGCTCGGCAAACAAATAATAAAAACTAGGTGGTCTTTCAAAACAATCTAATTTTAGAATAAAGACAACCGCAGAGGTTAGTTTCTGTAAGTTCCGTGTAATCAGCCTTGTCTCCTGCTCTAAAGTTCTAGGAGAAATTGGGAGAAACTTATATTATGCCAGCAGGACATCCATGGCGGTCACACGAAGGAACCAGCGACCGCTTTTTCGTAAGGTGACCGACCGCGGTCACCGTCGTTCTTTGCTGTCGCTGTATAAGCAGTATAAGTTTTCGGGACGGCGCTCTCCCTAGGTTGCATAGTGCTCTGTACTCGCGTACCCAATTCTCAAGCTCTGCTGCTCCCCCGAACGCAAGAGCAGCCTACCCAATGCCGCTTGGGGACCCAGTGTCCTGGCCCCCCATTCTTAAAACCTCTAATAGAGAGGTCCCAAAGATGCGTTGGGTAGGCTGCTCTTGCGTTCGGAGGAGCAGCAGAGTTTAATTGAGTCAAACGCAGGGTTGCCACTGACTTTCGAGTAAATGTCGCCAAACGACGAGCAAAAAGTCGCCAAAAGTCGCCATTTTTTTGCAAATTTCGCCAAAAAAGTCGCCATTCTAGATTTGTGTGACTTACCTAGTAATAAAAATTTCCACTCACGAATAGCCCCGTAGAATACAGTACCTGGAAGACCCTGAAATTATATTGACGTTTCTCAATGCCAGTCGTATCCTCCGCTTTACCATGGGAGTGCATGGTGCTGCTTCTCCGACCAGTCGCAAGATATGCGTGGTGGCGCAAGGGTGAATGAATGAAACGCTCATGATATCCTTCCATCCCTGTCCGCTCGTTTCAAAGATAAAAATGCGGTAAACCTTGGGCGAAAACCGTGAAAGCGTTGTTCGTAGGCAGCTTTACGTGCCCTTATATGAATTAAAAGGATTAAAAGGTTTATTGAAGGTAACACGACAGAATTCTTACAGGAACCGATCATTAGTGAGTCTTACACCTTTTCATTGTGAACTAATACGATACCGGACGCCATCGACCCTTTCTTATAGTTACCTATATCTACACGCGTCAATCCGATGCGTTATTAATGATCAGGCAGACAATGTAAAATGTTATATAGCAATTGTTTTCATTGCACACGCTTACCGAGAACAGTGGAAAATGCCTCACTAAATATTTTTTATTGCACGAATATCCGCCTCTCTTCGCTATTCCAAAACAGTCTTTACGACCTGAAATGAGGGTACTGCAACAGCGAATAAGTCGCCAAGGTATTCAGAACAGTTGGAGCTTTGGCAGAACAAATGGTCGGAACACGCGGCCAACCTGTCGTCTAGCCCCTTCAGAAGGGAAACTTTAGAGAAGCTTAAAGCACCTAAAGACATAAACTTATAGCCAAACACTGCCCCCTCGCGGTTTGTAAGGCAGTCCGCTGACTTACATTTTGCTAGAATGTCGCTGGAGGACGTTCTAGTACCTCCTGCATCTAGATGCATTGAGGAGATGCACACGAGTTACAGTACGGACATACCGAATGACGCGTAATGTGGACATTATACTCGCGGGTCTAAAACCAAGAAAAATACAGACAATGCTGCCGCTCATTCGTTGGGAAGACACTGAGCTTAGGATGCATAACTCAGTGGAGACCTCAGCCGAAAATCGCCAAAAATTCGCCATGTCGCCATTCATAATTTTAGGTCGCCACGAGCCTCTCAAATTCGCCAATTTGGCGAAAAGTAGCCACCATTGGCAACCCTGGTCAAACGCAAGCTGCGTTGGGTCAAACGCATGGGGCGCCACACGTGGCGAAATTAGAATAATGCGAGACGCGGGCCATACTGTGTCGTGGCCCGCGCTGCGTCTGCGTCGTCTCGCTGGCGACCCAAGACGGCTTAGGGACCCACACGAGTTTTCGATTTTGGGGTCTTGGGTCAATGGGAGCGCGAGCGCCCAAGAGTGGCTTGCGTTCTGCGCATGCGCCCTGGCGGCTCGAAACTTCTTGGTCCCCCAAGCTCCTTGGGGCCCCAATTCTCAAACTCTCTGTAAGAGGGTTTAAGAATGGGGGGCCAGGACACTGGGTCCCCAAGCCGCATTGGGTAGGCCAGTAAGGAGTAATGGGAGGCTGCCAAGTGCAGCTTGGCGCCCGAGGTCTACGACCAGATCCTGGATTGGGCCAGGAAGGTAGCCGAGACCTACACCGGGTATAGGCTCCTCTGCTACCTCCACCACCGCACCCTTGTCTCTTGAGACAAATGACGTTTTTCTAGTCCTCCGCCCTTAGGAGAGAAAGCAACATTCAAAGTCGTTGAAGGAGAATAGTTCGAAGGGCTCGTTTATTTGTTTGACAAAACTAATGAAGCCAACAGACAATTAAGCCAAGGAAAGCGTAGGAACATTATTTGGTTTGTTTTTGTTTTGTTTTTTGTTATTTACTGTAGTTTATGCCCTGAATGCAATGAATTAAAGCGGACGAAAGAATGCGCGCAGTTTGCACTAAGTTGAGAAAAGATTGGCATAGCGAAGCCGGTTGATCCTCAGCTCGTCTGTCACAGCACAGGTGGGGCGCAGCTGTGGCATGCAGTTGCTATGGCAACGGCCCAGCAGGGTTTTTTTTTTTTGTTAACGGACGTCTTACTGCCAGCTTTAACAGCTTTGCTGTTAAAATCACCCTTTCCATCGGTGGGAAATTTTGCTGGGATAATGGGGCAAAAACGCGTAAAGACATCTTGACACCCGCAACTTCACGCTGACGTCTGCAAGCAAATATTTCGGAGTGAAATTCAAAAATTTTAGCTTTGACGTTCACTTTCTCTTCTATTAATGAACCTATGATAGTGAAATTAACGACAATAGAGTTCTCAAAGACTAATTTATCATTCTGAATTGATTGATTTTTTTTCTTTCCTAAATGTGTAACTTTCGTGTCCCTTGAAGAAAACGCGTTATACTTCGGCTCCGACTGAACGCCGAAAGTCGTGCCGTTTTATTCGATGTATATGGGATAGCTTAGAGCTCTCGTCTACAAACTGCATAGCATTTTAAATGATGTCCATTTTTACAGAAAAGCTGTATTTGGCTAGGTTTCCGTCTGTTGCTCCCGTGCGTCAACAAAAAAGAATCGTGACACACAAAGTGGGCAAATGCCACTACCGGTCCACTAAAAACGAATAAGGGTACACACGGGCGCCAGACATCATTAGGATCGTCCAAAGAAACGCTACAAGCGCATGCTGTGAGCTGCAGGCTAGGGTTGCCGTTGGTGGCTACCTTGCGCCAAATTGGCTACTTTTCGACGCCATTTGGCGAAGAAAACTTACCTAGACGGTTTTAGCGAGCATGATCTGCTCCCATTAACCATTAATATTCTGTTACCATATACGGGTACGGTAAACAAAATCAATTCGTAACCATAGAAGGGTTGAACTTTGCTACCATTAATGCTGAATTAGAACCTTTTTTCAATAATGCATTTCTTCTTTCTCCTGCACATTCAAACGGTCGAGAAGAACCTTACTGCTCTTCCGAGATAAATTAGTGCTCGTTAGTAAACCAATGCATCCCATTAATCGAAATAACCAATCAGAAGTCGAACCCTTAGTTCACGAATTACCTTAGGCGACTTAGGAACAAAAAGAAACGCGTTTACAGGAGTGTCAAAAAACTCCAGAGGCTTGGGCAAAATACAATCTGTGTTTAAAAACTATAACTCTGATTTAAGCGGTGCTAAAGACAAGTATTTTTTCCACAACCTTTCATTCCTGCTCAATTCGAACCCTAAAACATTTTAGCAAGTCATTTCCCCGGACCACGACACTAATAACATTTCATTACATAAGAGCGACCACGTGCCTCTTCCTGATGAGTGTGCTTCAAGCTTCAACACATATTTTTCATCTATTTTTGTGCAGAAGATTACTCCACCATACCTGATGTCCCCGATTTTGACTATGAGTACATGACGCCCATCGAAATTTCTATCGACGACATTGTAGCTCTTGTAAATGATCTTAAGTTATGTAATTCTTGTGGCGTCGATGTGATTAACCCTAAATTCCTAAAGAACAAGGTCGCTACTTCTAGCAAAATATTATATCACAACTTCAGGCTGTCACCAATTTCAGGAGAGCTCCCGTCTGATTGGAATGACTGCGAAAGTAGTTCGCATATTCAAAACCGGCGACGGATATTCACCAGTTAACTATCGACCAATCTCACTAACTTGTATTTGTTGTAAAATGTCCGAGCATATCATTGCATCGCACGTATACAACCAGTCTAGAATCAAACGATTTTTTTTTTCACTAATCAATGCAGGTTCAGGAAGGGTTTATCATGTGAGACACAGCTTTTAAAATTCACAACTGACTTGCATTTTGACATGGACCGTAACATACAGATTGATAGCATCTTTCACTACCTTTCTAGAGCGTTCGATCGAGTAGCCCACTGCCGCCTGATATCAAAATTAAATGCTCTGATATTGGATTCACAGGCACTAACTTAGCTTCGGAACTTTTTTTTTTTTCAATCGCCAGCAGTTTACAATACTTAACATTCTTTCATCTACCCTATGCTACGTTATCTCCGGCGTAACACAAGGTAGCGTTCTTAATTTTTATTATTTTTAATATATATTAATGGCATTCGTAATAAACTAGCTTCTCGCGTGCGATTGTTCGCAGACGACTGCATTATATACCGTCCATATCCGGCCCCGATTACCATCATATTCTACAAAAAGATCTTCAGCTTATCTTTAATTGGTGTAACACTTGGTGTAATGACCCTAAGTTCATCTAAATTCAAAGCAATCTCTTTTACTCGTAAACACTCAGCCTCTAATTTTTCTCACCCCATAAATACCAACCCAATTTTTCCACCCACTTCATACAAGTACTTAGGAATGAATCTCACGTGATACCTTTCCTGGAACCTTAACGTTACTATAATATCTGCTAGCGCTTCAAAGCCGCTAGGGTACTTAACGTCGACCCCTACGAAATTCTCCCTCCAACATCCGTAAGCTAGCTTTTCAGACATTTGTTCGCCCGCAGCTCGAATATGCCTCTCCAATATGGTCACCCCATCATAACAACCTAATCAGTTTATTAGAATCAGTAGAAAATAAGACCGCTAGGTTTATCTCTCATAACTACACTTACAAATCAAAGCGCCTCGCGAACAAAGCTTCATAGTTTACTTCCACTCCTCAGTACTCGTCGTGACATTGCGCTCTTGTCGCTGCTTCACAAGTACGCTCATGCGGACAGAAAATCCTCCTTGCAGCTTGACGTTTCACCTTGCACATCACGCAGAATTACATATTCACCACAGTTTCACTCGCGCATACGCGTGAGCATTCACGCTTTTCATTTGTCGGCGCTTCCTCGTACCATTCGGTTGTGGAATGCCCTTCCTAATTTCATGGTCTCCGAAACAAATCCTGATAAATTTGTCAACTCATCATTT